>NW_027281089.1:0-7500 GCF_046629955.1 Centroberyx affinis
ATAATAAACCAGCAGAAAAACAGAAACAAAAGGGTTTCAGCCCTACAGGCTTGAACCCCTAATAATAACACACTGAGCTGCTGGAGGCTTCATGACATCAGAGATGACGACTGATTGGCTCATGTCTGTTTTTTAATAAAAGGCTGATATTAGTCTGACAGAAACCGGATCAGATCCTGATCTCAACATCAGTGTTCAGTATAAACCATGCAGTCATTTATAATACTCATGCTTTCAGTAATACTCCTGATTATATCCAGCTGCCAGTACAGACAGCAGCTCACTGGGAGAACCGGGAGAACCGGTCCGATCCAGACTGTCAGTCGGTCTGAGTCTGTGTGGAGTCTCCTGGTCAAACTGGCCGGGACGTTTCCTTCAGTCTCCGCCTGATGACATCAGACCTGCCGGAGAACCCGTCAGCTCGTCTGCGATTGGCCGGTTCTCCACAGGAAGAAGAAAACACACCAAACACCGGAATGGATCCAGAACACAAAGAACATCAACAGCTGTTTTTAAGTTGCAGTGTTTTGGGAGTAAACTGTCTGTCAGCTGTTCAGAGGATCAGACAGAGGTGTGGTGGTAAATAAAGAGGAGGGTGAACTCTGACCTTTGACCTCCAGTCAGTCATCATCATGAGGCAAACGGCCACCAACAGAAACACAAAATCAATGATGATAAAAAAAAAAAGAAACAAAATCAATTAAATTTAATCAAATCAGTTTGATGCTGACACCCCCCCCCCCCCCCCCCCCGACACACACACAGACACACACACACATATTCTTGTATTCCATCCAGAGTGAGGACCTTCATTGATTACATTCATTCCCAACCTCTAAACTAATCCTGAATCAAACCTGATCCCTAAAGTCAGTCCTTGAAGAAGTGCGGAGCGGCCAGGAACTCAAACTGCTCCTCAGTCTGGATGGAATACAAGTCCACACACACACACACACACACACACACACACACACACACACACACACACACACACACACACACACACACTCCCTCCATCATGTTAACATGAATCCTGGACTTGGTCTCGTGTTCAACCCGGTCTGTCTGGTCTACATGAGGCTGCAGATCCTGGAGCGCCCCCCCTCCTCGTCCCCCAGGCTCCTCTTGTCCCGGACCAGCACCGCCTGGTTGCCATAGCGACTGTACCAGGCCGACTGGCTGCGGCTCAGGTAGCTGGAGGGCGGAGCCTCCTGCAGCTCCAGCTGCTGCTGCTGCCAGATCAGCAGGGAGGCGTCACGGTACCGCAGGCCGGCGTACGCCTCCGACAGAGCCTTCTGCGCCAGGGGAGGCCGGCCTGGAGGAGGAGGGGGGGGGGGAGGTCCACCTGGAGGAGGAGGTTCTTCTGAAGGGGCTGGAGGAGTAGGAGGAGCAGCAGGTTCCTCAGGAGGAGCAGCAGGTTCCTCAGGAGGAGTCTCCTCAGCTACAGAAGTTCTCCTGGACTCCGACATGCTGCGCAGGTCAGCGGCTCAGAAACCATCACGGTGACGAGGGAAATGTCCACAGACCCGGCAGCCTGGACCGGGCCGGTCTGGACCGGCTCAGGTCCAGGTTCAGTCCAAACCACATGACCAGCCCTCTGGTCCAGCTGGTTCTGTTCAGGTTCCTGGTTTCTTCAGTAGAACCGGACTGCAGAAAGCTGGTCAGATCAGTAACATGTGTCTGTGCTGTTAGCTCCCCCCGCCCCCCGTCTGTTCCTGCAGCCTGACTCACATTCTGTCAACTGCTGAGGAAATATTATTTCTGATAAAACAGTCATTTCATAAAAATAAGGGAATTATACCTTTGAAAGTCTGTATGTTCAGAGGATAAAGCTGGACGGCAGCAGCCTGTTAGCCGGCTGGAAATGCTGACGACCACTTTCCTCTAATAGAAAGGGGCTTAGAGGCTAATCCAGCTAGCTCAGTTAGCTCAGCTAGCTCAGTTAGCTTCAGCCGCTAAACACACTGGAGTTTTACAGCAGCAGTTCGGCGGTAACAAAGTAAACTGACGCCGAGAATTAAAATCTAAAATGTAAAAACTTAAAATGTCTCATAACCTTCATCACATTTCCCTGACAGCAGACTGGAGTTAGCTCCTGTTAGCCGAGCTGGGAAACGTCCAGGCGAAGCTGCTGCTGCATCCAATGGCAACGGTGCATCTACACTTCTGTCCGGGTGGGAACACATACCGCAGGAAACAAAGGTTCCGCATGTCAGTCGAGGTTTTGTAAAAGAAGTTTCACTGCTATTTTCGTTTTTCTTACCACTGTTTTATAGAAGGTTGACTGTAGTTTGTGGCTTTACTGTATTTTGACTTTAGTTTGGCTGTAGTTTTGTAACTGCTTTTGTTTTTAACTGTAATTTGAGCGTAGTTAGACTGTTGTTTAGTTTGACTAGTTTCAGTGTAGTATGACTGTACGGTCTAACACTGTAATGTACAAAACAAAATCTAAACTATAATTAGACTGAATTCATTTAATTTGTTTGAACATATTCAGGATTTTTATTTTATATTATTCTCTTGATTCTCTGACCGCTCCGCCTGTGTTGACTGGCAGCTTAGTTTTCTTAAGGCGTGTGTGTGTGTGTGTGTGTGTGTGTGTGTGTGTCAGGGGTTGGATGACAGATAGAGTGTCTCAGAGTGAATCTAGCAGCCTCTAATAGACAGAACAGGCTGTCTGTATTTAGCCTGGAGCCGGTTCAGCAGCAGAATGTGACCTGATGATATTCTATATGACTCAGTTTGGGTCTGATGATGTCGTGTTTCTCACCAGCACCATGCAGCAGAGCATCATGGTCATTCAGACTCACAGGAATATTTGTTCCATCTGTCAGGCTGCTGTGACCTCCGACCCTTCACCTTACTATTTGACAGCTGACAGAGTGACAGATGTGCTGGTCTGATCTGGTGGTCATGTGCAGAAGCCTTCCACCGGAGATCCATCCATTCTGAGCGGGCGAGTCCGTCTCTGCTGTGTCGCTGCGGTGGGTTTGCACTGCAGAGGCTCTGAGTGTTGCATGCATCTTGCAACTCAACCGGATGTTGTCAAAATGGCAGTAAAAGCAGTAATAAATTTAAGTATTCAATATAAATTAATTTTTAAAAAAAAGTTTGGATAAAGCCCATACACATGTCTTTGTTCATGCCCCATTCTTCAACATGAGGAACTGTCGGAGCTGCAGATAAACCTTCATGCTCTGCACAGTCTGCAGGGAAGACAACGCAAACACACATGTTACCGAAACATTGTGTTCTGTTGTGTTACACTGGGTTGTGTTACGCTGGGTTGTGTTGTGTTACACTGGGTTGTGTTGTGTTACATTGGGTTGTGTTACGCTGGGTTGTGTTGTGTTACACTGGGTTGTGTTGTGTTACACTGGGTTGTGTTACGCTGGGTTGTGTTGTGTTACACTGGGTTGTGTTGTGTTACACTGGGTTGTGTTACGCTGGGTTGTGTTGTGTTACACTGGGTTGTGTTGTGTTACACTGGGTTGTGTTACGCTGGGTTGTGTTGTGTTACACTGGGTTGTGTTGTGTTACGTTGGGTTGTGTTACGCTGGGTTGTGTTACGCTGGGTTGTGTTGTGTTACATTGGGTTGCGTTGTGTTACGTTGGGTTGTGTTACGCTGGGTTGTGTTACACTGGGTTGTGTTACGCTGGGTTGTGTTGTGTTATGTTGTGTTGTGTTACATTGGGTTGTGTTACGCTGGGTTGTGTTACGTTGCGTTGTGTTACGTTGCGTTGTGTTACGTTGCGTTGTGTTACGTTGTGTTGTGTTACGTTGCGTTGTGTTACGTTGTGTTACGTTGCGTTGTGTTACGTTGCGTTGTGTTACGTTGCGTTGTGTTACGTTGAGTTTTGTTACGTTGCGTTTTGTTACGTTGAGTTGTGTTACGTTGAGTTGTGTTATGTTGAGTTGTGTTATGTTGCGTTCCATTGCGTTGTGTTTTGTTATGCGTTTTATTGTTATGTTGCATTGTGTTACGTTGCGTTGTGTTACGTTGAGTTGTGTTACGTTGCATTGTGTTACGTTGCATTGTGTTACGTTGTTACGTTGAAATGCGTTACATTGCGTTGCGTTACATTGCGTTGTGTTGCGTTACAGTGTGTTGTGTTACGCTACGCTGTGTTGCGTTGCAGTTTGTTACGTTGCGTTGTGTTACGTTGTGTTGTGTTGTGTTACGTTGTGTTGTGTTACGTTGCGTTGTGTTACGTTGCGGTTTGTTACGTTGTGTTGTGTTACGTTGTGTTGTGTTTTGTTATGTGTTTTATTGTTATGTTGCGTTGTATTACATTGTGTTGTGTTACGTTGTGTTGTGTTATGTTGCGTTCCATTGCATTGTGTTTTGTTGTGTTATGTTGCGTTGTATTACATTGTGTTGCGCTGTTGTTACGTTGCGTTGTGTTACGTTGTTACGTTGAATTGTGTTGCGTTGCGTTACATTGTGTTATGTTACGCTACACTGTGTTGCGTTGCGGTGTGTTTTGTTATGTGTTTTGTTGTTATGTTGCGTTGTATTACATTGCGTTGCGTTACATTGCATTGTTACGTTGAATTGTGTTGCGTTGCGTTACATTGCGTTGCGTTACAGTGTGTTGTGTTACGCTGCGCTGTTGCGTTACATTATGTTGCGTTGTGTTACGTTGCGTTATGTTATGTTGCATTACAGTGCGTTGTTTTGTTGTGTTATGTTGCGTTGTATTACATTGCGTTGTGCTGTGTTGTTACGTTGCATTGTGTTACATTACGCTTCATTGTGTTGTTGCATTGTGCTGCATTGTGTTGCGTTGTGTTATAGTGTGTTGTGTTGTGTTGTTGCATTGTGTTGCATTGTTTTGTGTTGCATTGTTTTGTGTTGCATTGTTTTGTGTTGCATTGTGTTACATTACACTTCATTGTGTTGTTACGTTGCATTGTGTTATGTTGAGTTTTGTTGTATTATGTTGTATTGCGAAGAACAGTGGTGTGGTGTTATGGTTTGGTATGTTATGGTATTATGGTATGATACGATATGGTATGGTGTATTATGTTATGTTGGTGAATGCTGTGTTTTTCCAGAGTGCAGCAGCAGCCTCAGTAGTGAACAGCTGACAGTGAGGAGGCAGAAGAAGGCCAGCTGCTCTATTTATAGCAGAACTGAGTCTCCAGCTCCAGATCCGCTCCGCCTGCTGTCACAGCACAGAGCCGGCCGCACGGCACACCGACACGCCGTGACACCGGACCGCACCGACACGCCGCGCCGCTACCGGAGGATCTACCGGCCGTCTGTTACCCATCATGCCTGGCAGCCAGGCGCGGAGCCGGGCCCGGGACCGGGACCGCAACAACGTCCTGAACCGGCCGGAGTTTCTGTCGCTGAACCAGCCGCTGAGGCACGTGGCGGGGGAGGCTCGGGGGGGCGGAGGGTCGCGGCGCGGAGCCTCCAGACAGCAGAGCCTGAGTCAGCAGGACGACGGAGGAGCGAGGTAAGACGGCGACCCCTCCCCCGAACAGCACAGCTGACATTTAGAGCGTCACGGGCAGAGCGGCTGTTCGTCCGTCTGTCCTGCTTTAAAACTGACCCAGGAGAGAAGGATCTGCTCTGACGCTCTGTAGTTACTTCATGTGTCTCCTGGTTCTGTCTGAGGGTCAGGCTGCCATCACAAATACATTTACATTCTGTGACTTTAAACTTACAATGAGGTCAACAGTAGGAGAAGCTTCATTTTCTACATCAACACCAACATTACAAACGAGAAACAGTAAGGAGGTCAGCGTGGCTTTTGATGATCATGGATGATGGACGATGGGAAGTCGGGGCAGGCGGAATGAATGGGAGTCAATGAGCCGTGTCATCATAAGGTCAAAGGCCACCGTCTTTAGAATGTCTTAAAACACCTGAAGCAGAGTTTTCTAAATTAAAGGCCTTGAAAACTCTTAAATCCAGCTGAATACAGTTAGGTGTTTTGTCAATGTTGCCTCTCTAGTGAGATATGAAGCATTTAATTCCCAAACAGTATATATCCATTTTGGGAAAATATTGATATGAAAATTGTGTTTCTATTCCATCTTCAAAAACAAAACTATTTCAAAAACTGCAAATGTCTTCAGATGAGTCACGACTTGAATATTAACCTGTAACATGTTTTACATTCAGATGTCAGGTGTCATCTCAGTTTGGCATGTGACATGAAATGTGTCATTTTAAAAAAAATATTTTTTTGAACTTGATGAAACCTGCAGACAGACTGCAGGTCAGGTCAGTTCAGAAACTTCAGCAGCCTCCTTGATGCTTTATCAATTGTTAGGATGAATTCCTCATGCTGTTCCCAGCACTAACTTTACATCAGAAACACTGTTAATATGATGTCATCTGACTCCTCCTTGTTGTTCTGCTCCTATCAGTCTGACTCCTCCTTGTTGTTCTGCTCCTACCAGTCTGTCTCCTTGTTGTTCTGCTCCTACCAGTCTGTCTCCTTGTTGTTCTGCTCCTACCAGTCTGTCTCCTTGTTGTTCTGCTCCTATTAGTCTGTCTCCTCCTTGTTGTTCTGCTCCTACCAGTCTGTCTCCTTGTTGTTCTGCTCCTACCAGACTCCTCCTTGTTGTTCCGCTCCTACCAGTCTGACTCCTCCTTGTTGTTCCGCTCCTATCAGTCTGTCTCCTTGTTGTTCCGCTCCTACCAGTCTGTCTCCTCCTTGTTGTTCCGCTTCTACCAGTCTGACTCCTCCTTGTTGTTCTGCTCCTACCAGCCTGTCTCCTCATTGTTGTTCCGCTTCTACCAGTGTGACTCCTCCTTGTTGTTCTGCTCCTACCAGCCTGTCTCCTCCTTGTTGTTCCGCTCCTACCAGTGTGACTCCTCCTTGTTGTTCTGCTCCTACCAGTCTGTCTCCTCCTTGTTGTTGTTCTGCTCCTATCAGCCTGACTCCTCCTTGTTGTTCCACTCCTATCAGTCTGACTCCTCCTTTTTGTTCTGCTCCTACCAGTCTGTCTCCTCCTTGTTGTTCTGCTCCTACCAGTCTGTCTCCTCCTTGTTGTTCTGCTCCTACCAGTCTGACTCCTCCTTGTTGTTCTGCTCCTAGGGGAGCGAGGGAGTCGCAGGATGGAGGTTCAGGAGCAGAGGGCGGGGCGAAGGAGGCGCCCCGGCTGCCGGAGCAGGACTGCATGCAGCTGAACCCGTCGTTCCGCGGCATCGCCATCAACTCCCTGCTGGCCATCGACATCAGCCTGTCGAAGCGTCTGAGCGTGTGCGCCGGGCCGCGCAGCACCGCCGCCCCGCTGCGCTCCATGGTGACGCTGCTGGCGCTCAGCGGACACGCTCTGACCTGGGTCTGCGGCACGCTGATCTGCCTCTGGAGGAGCAACACACTGGCTGGACAAGAAGTACTGGTCAACCTGCTGCTGGGTGAGAGGGGGGGAGGGGAGGGGAGGGGGGGGGAGAGAGAGAGAGAGAGAGAGAGAGAGAGAGAGAGAGAGAGAGAGAGTCATTCAGTCAGTCAAACTTGTTAACTCAAAAATCTGCT
>NW_027281089.1:22500-26732 GCF_046629955.1 Centroberyx affinis
TTTCAGCAGAATAATAGTAATTTCTTTTAGGCATTTTTATCCTTTATTAGATAGAGACAGTGTGAGAGAGAGACAGGAAGGTATGGGAGAGAGAGAGGGGAGGACATGCAGCAAATGACCGCGGTCCGGATTCGAACCCGGGTCACTGTAGGAAGGACTGAGCCTCATGGTACACGCTCTACTCAGTGAGCCACCGGGGCTCCAGCAGAATAATATTTGTTGAAATCCCTAACCAACAGATTGTTTGCAAAGACGATATTTTAGTCAAAACGACAAGTTGGTAAATCCACCAAGCGTCATGTGACCGCAGTGATGTCAGAGCGGCCGATCCGTCGGTCACTACTGATTGGTTCAGGGGAAATCCCCCCCCCACACACACACACACAGAAAACAGCTAATGAGGAAATCTCAGAGGGAAGGAGTGGAACCAGATGGATTCAGTCTGAACATCAGACTGCTGTCTCATCTCTTCCTCCCTCTCTCCTCGTCTTTTCTGTGCATCTCTACTGTCAACCATCCAAATAAAGGCAAAATGCCCAAATAATAAACTCTCTCTTTCTCTTTTTCTCTTTCCTTCTCTCTCTCTCTCTAGATGTGGTGATCTCCACAGCTTGTCATCCTACAGAGAACATCATTGCCTCGGCCGCGCTGGAGAACGACAAGACTATCAAACTGTGGAAGAGCGACTGTTAGGGACTGACTGACTGACTGACTGACTGACTGACTGACTGACTGACTGACTGACTGACTGACTGACTGACTGACTGACTGACTGACTGACTGACTGACTGACTGACTGACTGACTGACTCTGCTGCGTTCACATCACATTGGATTTACTGTAAATATAAACTGTCAGCTGGGTGAACTGGTCTCTCTCCTGCCTTAAAGGAGCGGTGGGTTTATTTCTGTCTGAACTGCAGCAGAGAGAAAACAGATCATCCGGTTTTATATTCACAGTAACAATCAACTTCACTTTGAGCAGAGAGGAAAGTCTGCTGCAGTTTGTTTACGGTTGATCTGAAACTGTCCTCTGACCTGACACACACACACACACACACACACACTGACACACACACACACACACACACACACAGAGTCAGTCCAGGTGCTGCTGGTCTTTCGGCTGGTTCCTCCACATGGTTTATCATCATAACATCAAATAAAATAAAAAGTAGAAGCTGGCAGTCTGTAGTTTGAACTCATATTCATCTGTTGTTGTGAAACTCATATTTATCTGTAGAGGAGCAACAGCTGGAAGACCAGCAGACTTTCCTGAAGTCTCTGTTTCTGGATCAGACCTGCAGGACTGTAGAGGACCGGGCCTGCCCTGGACTAAACCACACCCTGCACCCTGCTCCCTGCTCCCTTGATCTTAGGTTCTGCACCCGGTACAGGAGCAAGGGTGTTGGGAATAAGACTGTAGGGAATAACGGTGTAGAGGATAAGGGTGTAGGATGCAAGGCTGTAGGGAACAAGGGTGTAGGATGTAAGGTGGTGAGTGTAGGACGTTGCCCTGAGTTCCCAGTAGCTTCTGTGGTTTAAAGACTCGACTCGCTGACTGACTGAACTCGACTTTAAAAAGCCTTCAGACGACTCGGACCAGACGACCTTCATCTTCATCATCATCACCATCACCATCACCCCAAACTGTTTCTGAGTGTTTTTAACAAGCCATGATCAGCTGATTCCACTCTGATGAAAAGAAATGATGAACATTGTATGGATTTTTTTTTTCAGTTTTGTCATTTAGTTCTTTGTAAATAAAGATTCCTGTTTTTGACTCGGGAGCTGTCAGGGAGTTTCTGTGGGAGGAAACGGCATCAAGCAGCAAAATAAGAATAGTAAAATAAGAAAGTTTTAATAGAAATACAGCAGATGGAGGGTAAACAACACAGGCCACGATTTCAACATGGAAAGTAGAAATGAAAACATTGAAACATTAAGTAGAAATATGAGTGAAAGGTTTGAAAAATAAAACGAGTGTGTGGGAGGTAACATACAGAACAAAGAATGAAAAATACATGAAAATATACATAAACATAGTATTCAGTATGAAACAAGTGAAAATTATGAAAATACCTAGATAGAATATAATGACACTAATGTTGAACAGAAAAGACCCTGGAGTCCGTAACAGTAGAGACAAGGGTGGAGGAGGTGAGGATGTAGGGGATAAGGGTCTAGGATGTAAGGTGGTGAGTTCAGGACTTGGCCTCTGACTTTCCAGTAGATTCTGTTTAAAGTACGAGACAGAAGAGCAAAGCAGGAGCAACACCAGTCTGATCAGAACAGCTGCAGAACAGTAGAACAGAGCAGCTGCAGTAGAACAGAACAGCTGCAGTGGAACACCAGTAGAACAGCAGTAGAACAGCTGCAGTGGAACACCAGTAGAACAGCAGTAGAACAGCTGCAGAACAGTAGAACAGAGCAGCTGCAGTAATAACTGATACATTTATATAGCGCTTTTCTAGGTACTCAAAGCACTTCACATATCGGAGGGGGGGGGGACTCAACTCATCCACCACCGATGTGTAGCACTCACCTGGGTGAGTAGAACAGTAGTAGATCAGAACAGTAGAACAGCAGTAGAACAGTAGAACAGCAGTAGATCAGTAGAACAGTAGAACAGCAGTAGATCAGAACAGTAGAACAGCAGTAGAACAGTAGAACAGCAGTAGATCAGTAGAACAGTAGAACAGTAGAACAGCAGTAGAACAGCAGAACAGTAGAACAGTAGAACAGCAGTAGAACAGCAGAACAGTAGAACAGCAGTAGAACAGTAGAACAGTAGAACAGCAGTAGATCAGAACAGTAGAACAGCAGTAGAACAGCAGAACAGCAGTAGATCAGAACAGCAGAACAGTAGAACAGCAGTAGAACAGCAGAACAGTAGAACAGTAGAACAGCAGTAGAACAGCAGAACAGTAGAACAGCAGTAGAACAGTAGAACAGTAGAACAGCAGTAGATCAGAACAGTAGAACAGCAGTAGAACAGTAGAACAGCAGTAGATCAGTAGAACAGTAGAACAGCAGTAGATCAGAACAGTAGAACAGTAGAACAGCAGTAGAACAGCAGAACAGTAGAACAGCAGTAGAACAGCAGAACAGCAGTAGATCAGAACAGCAGAACAGTAGAACAGCAGTAGAACAGCAGAACAGTAGAACAGCAGTAGAACAGAGCAGCTGCAGTAGCGGCCTGTGGCCTGGTGGCGGAGCTGTTGCACAGCTGCTGCTCACAGCAGCGGATGGAAACTCCCGGCAGCTCCGCCTGCTGGCAGTGACGAGAGGAGGCGCAACCTCTGGTCAGGACCATGCTGAGGGCCGCTGCTCACACACACACACACACACACACACACACACACACACACACACACACACACACACACACACACACACACACACACACACACACACGGGGGTGGGGGTCAGGGTAATAACAATGTTAATAATAAACATTAATGTTTATTTACTGAACAATTGAAAAAACAAACATCCACACAAACAGCTGTTACTGACCGCTGTATGTTGTGATGCAGAACCTCAGCTTGAAGCCTCGGTGGGCGTGGCTACAGTTGATCACCTCCGGTTTGGCGCAGCCCACTTCCGCATAGCCCCGCCCCTGGCCCCGCCCACCGATCACATTACAACCAAAACACTGCAGACAGGCTCCTGGAACACACACACACACACACACACACACACACACACACACACACACACACACACACACACACACACACACACACACACACACAGCTGTCAGTATCACTGCATTATTAAAGACAAAGTTAATGTAAAGTCAGCAGTGTTACTGTACAATGTGTATTGTAGTGTAGTGTCTGTAGTACTATGTGTAGTACAGTGTGTGGTACAGTGTGTAGTACAGTCAGTATGTAGTACAGTGTGTAGTACAGTCAGTGTGTAGTAGTGTATAGTACCCTCAGTGTGTAGTACAGTCAGTGTTTAGTACAGTGTGTGGTACAGTGTGTAGTACAGTCAGTATGTAGTACAGAGTGTAGTAGTCAGTGTGTAGTACAGTGTGTGGTACAGTGTGTAGTAGTTAGTGTGTAGTAGTCAGTGTTTAGTACAGTGTGTGGTAAAATGTGTAGTAGTCAGTGTGTAGTACAGTGTGTAGTAGTCAGTGTGTAGTACAGTGTGTAGTAGTCAGTGTGTAGTACAGTGTGTAGTACAGTGTGTAGTACAGTGTGTAGTACAGTGTGTAGTAGTCAG
>NW_027281090.1:0-20000 GCF_046629955.1 Centroberyx affinis
GAATAGTAAATGTGTGTGTGTGTGTGTGTGCCTGTTTGTTTAGTTTAACGCAATAATTGTCACTTAAAAATGACTGCATTAACTTGCTGACAAACAATTTTCATTACATATTCATTTCTTTTTGCCCTGCTGAGTGACTGATTCTGTTGATTTGGCGTAGATAAAGTTCAACAGAGTGTGTGTGTGTGTATGTGTGTGTGTGTGTGTATACTAAAACATAACTGCCATTTAAGTTAGCTAGCCATTAACTTGTTTGCGCACAATTTTCATGTTGTTATGTCCTGGCTGAATGACTTGACTGGCTTGCTGTTTCCTGTTGATGTGATGTTGAGAAAAGTTGTTATTGTCTGGTGTGTGTGTGTGTGTGTGTGTGTGTGCGTGTGTGTTTGTAGAAATTGTTGGAATCATTGCTAAATATATGTAAATTATGCCTGCATAAGTATTTAACAGATGTACAAAACATGCTCCATTAGCTACCATATAAACATGTTACGTAAAGAGTGCAATTTCCAGCAGCTGTGTGGTTTGGAAATGTTACTTTCCTCTTTTCCAATAACAGACTTTATGCCGCCTAATGTGAGGAAGAAACCATTTATCATGTTTCTAATATTCACAGTCCTGTCAAAGCAGAATAACACTGAAAAGGGTGGAAAGGAGAAATAGAATAGAATAGAATAGAATGGAAAAGACTAGAACAGAATGCAATACAATAGATTAGAATAGAACTTTAAGATACAACCAACCTTTACAATGTGCTTTCAAAGATTCGGTTTTGCATAGATTTCTGCAGACTTGGGGCTGAAAAAAGGAAACATCTGAGACGGGTCGAGTGTTTTTTCCAAAAACAGAGATGATGTGTTTGGCTGTCAGAAAGGTTAACAGTAAAGGTCAACGGTTGAAATGACATTTCTGGTTCTTCATCCATCCGTTTCACTGTGGGGAGTTTGAAGCCACAGCTACAGATAGGGGAGATAGAACAGCATATCCCTGCTAAGATCCACATTCATCCTTCACTGTGTGTGTGTGTGTGTGTGTGTGTGTAAGTGTGTGACCCTGTATGTGTTTGTTTGAGGGTGTAGCCTTTGCGTTTATGTGTGCAAGCGCGTGTGTGTGTTTGTGTGTGTATTTTTGTGCATCTTTCTCTCTGTGCATGTTTGTCAGTGTTTTAGTATATGCACATGTATATATCAGTATTTGTGTTTTTTTGCTTTTTATTTGTGTGTGTGTGTGTGTGTGTCTACATGTGAGAGCCCTCTTCATCCCCACATAAGACATCCAGGCCCCAGGCCCCAGGCCCCAGGTTTCTCCCCAGGCCTGGATGTCCCGCTGTCCTCCAGCCCAAGTCTTATGTGGGGATGAAGAGGGCTCTCACATGTAGACACACACACACACACACACACACACACACACACACAAATAAAAAGCAAAAAAACACAAATACTGATATATACATGTGCATATACTAAAACATTGACAAACATGCACAGAGAGAAAGATATCTGCTATAATTGGATGTCTGATTACTGTCAGATACAGAAGGTATGTGTAAGAGAGAGGGAGTGAGAGAGAGAGCGAGAGAGAGAGAGAGAGAGAGAGAGAGAGAGAGAGAGAGAGAGAGAGTTGGCAACATAATAAGAGAGGAAGAGTGTGACAGAGAGATTGTGACAAAGAGTGTGAGAGTGCCAGATAGAAAACTCCACCGGCAGAGAGAGGGAGAGAGAGAGAGAGAGAGAGGGAGAGAGAGAGAGAGAGAAAGATCGGCACAGACAAGTCATAGAGGGAGACAGCACCAGAGTACCAGATGGAGAAGTGGACATGTTCTCTCTTTCTGATCTCTGAGCTTAACTCTGACCTTCAGCTTTTTATCCGTGGTCTGACATCCAATCATCCCTTGCTTATCTCCATCCTTGCTCCCTCACCTCCTACCCTACATCCTTTCATCAGTCCTTATATCCTTCCGTCCTTCCTTCCTGCTGTTCACCCATCCTTGCCTCTATCCCTCCATATTCGCTCTGCGCTTCCTCCATTCCTTCCTTCCATCCTTTCATCCACTTCATTTGACTTTTCCTCCATTCGTGTTCCTCCACTCACCCTGATGTGTCCTTTCCTCCTGCCATCCCCCATCTATCCCGCCTTTCATCTTTCCTTCCCTCATTCCTTCCGTCTCCATTAATTTCCTCTCCCCTCCCCGGCCCCCCATTACCCCCTGCAGCCTCGCTCCATCGTCAGCCTTCACTTCCGTTCTTCCCTCTGTCTTCCTTCCCATCCGCCGTTTGATCTTTCCCCCTCCAGTCTCCCTCTATCCGGCAGGGAGCCAGAGCGATTGATCTGGTTGATCAGAGCTATTGGTGATGCGTTACAGGCGACAGGGAGTCAGACGACTCGATGGAGACATTAACTCTCTTGTCTCCTGCCTGAAGACTCACACAGCTAGTCTCCAATTATACTTGTCAACTCTTCTCTTTCTACAGTATTGATACCAGCTACTTCTGCGGTAAACTTAGGTCACTTGCAAGCTGTCTTTATACCTGGTAGCATTACAAAGTTATCTATTCTCACCATGTTATAGTCTGTAGACAATGGAGAGAGGCATTTATGCTGAAAGACAGGTCAGTGAAAATACAAAATATATGTTTATTTGATCACTGATGATCTAAAAATAGTATTGACAGGAATTTGCATGTAGCCCAATGACATGTTCTTCTAGTAATTGTAAAAAGCGATACATATTCTTCCAAGATGATGGAAAGCACAAGACAAATTAAACAAATGATGGTACTTTTCACAGGATAGTGGCTAACCAATGTCCCTGGTTGACAAAATGATGTATGATACACTGAATGCAGAAAATATTAGGCAAATTAGGGCTTCTCTTTATCTACATCTCCCCCTTTGTGATTGGCATAGATTTAACAAAGAAAATCAATAAGGGATAATGGCTTTTACCTGGGTTCACCTCATCAGTGTCCTTCAGGAAAAGAGTAAGTGTCCCTAATGTCCCCTTGGACATTCAGTGTAGATGTAGTCCTGATCGAAGTGCCACATTTCCCTGGATGATGTTCCCTTCACAGCCACTAGAAGGACAGAATGAATGCATTATGCTTATTCAGTTCTGTTTACAGAACCTGTAAACAATAAGCTGCAGGGACTGTTGTAGTATTTACTGGAGGATTTCTTTACTGCAGAGGTAGTGATGGATCTCAGGTAATGATATTTATTTTCTTTGTCTAAAAATAGATACACGTAGCATTTTTAAATAGAAGTCAAGTCTACTCTTTTCCTACTCTTCCTGTATCGTATCTTCCCCCCCACCCCACCCCCGCCAGCTTCCACAGTCTGGTGCAATGGAGAAGTCTGACAATGTCTCTGTCCTCACTTGCTCTCTCTCTCTCTCTCTCTCTCTCTCTCCCTCTCTCTCTCACACACACACACAGACATTTGAACACACAGATGCACATACATGCGCACACAGAGATCTACTCTCTCTCTCTCTCTCTCTCTCACTCAAACACGCACATACATACAAAACAGGCTCCCTCCCTCCCTCCCTCTGTCTCTCTGTCTCTCTCTCTCTCTCTCACAGACACACACACCCACACAGACATACTGCGCTCCATAGGTCTCCACCTGTCTCCCCTCAGACCTGAGCAAGTGCTGACTTCAGCTAGACTGCCAGACTCCTGTGGCGAAGACAGACCTGCCCTGCACGCTGCTGTTCCCCACACACACACCCACACCCACACACACACACACACACTTTTTCCCCACACACCCACTCTCCAGGCTGGTTGAGTGCTGTTCTGAAAAGGCCAAGATGTTCCCTCTCTCTCCAGCTCAATGTCTGTCTCGCTCGCTCACTCTTTGCCTCCCTCCTTGTTTCTTTGTCTCTCACCCCCCCCCCCGCAACTCCCCAAACCCACCCAAAACCTCCTCCAGCTCCCTCAGTCTTATTGTCTCTCCTTTTCTCTCCCTTTCTCTCTCTGTCTCTGTCTCTCTCTCTCTCTCACACACACACACTTGCAGGAATAAAGAAAGATGTCTTGTGCTCTATAGTGCTGTACAAGGCCCAATCTGTTCTTTGAGTTCTCCCTGTGTGAAGCAGACACACATTTGGATATCTTTATACAGGGAAACAGGCAGCCTGTCCGCATTGTATAAAGTAAAGATGGAGCCAAAGTCCTGCTCCTTGTCCTGCTTTCATTCTACACTGCTGTTGTCCTGTAACTTTACCCCAGAGAGGTCACTTATTTTCAAATTTTGTCCCATTTTCAGCTGTCAGACAGACAAAACAAAATACTGATTTTCATCAACCACAGTGTAGAAAAGGATGCAGGATGGGGATGTCACACACTACACAAGGCATTATTTTTAATGAATAGTTATGTTAAAGTCCCCATGAAATGAACTCCCATTACTTTTACTTCCTGGTAAACAAAGTATCTTTCATGGTGACCTCATGCTGCACTAGTAGGCGTAAATATGAATTCCAACCAATAAAACCATCACAGATTTTTGAACAGTCCCGCCCCTCTAGCCCCTCCCAACAAATAAACCTGCCTTTCTCTCTCTGACTGATATTCCACTCGTTTAGAGTTTTGAATTAGAGCCCTGCGCGGGACTGTTTTTTTAATCCCGCTCCCGCCCGCTCCCGCTGGATTTCTGACCATTGCCGCTCGCTCCCGCAATGTGTGTGTTATTGACCGCCCGCTCCCGCCCGCAGCAAAGTTAAAACCGCCCGCTCCCGCGAGATTTGCGTCAGGTCCCGCGGGACCCGGGCTCTAGTCCCACCTGTCGGTAATAACGTTCTAGTGAAAACTGACAACTGAGAAATTTGTCCAAATGTCAGACTTGCCTTGCTTTGCTTTGGTATTGTAATGACCTGCTTTGATTTTCTTTTCAACTGCATTTGTTGACTCCTTCTCCATCCTTCTGGTTAAATCCCGGGACCCGCAGTTTATTTTTTGACCGCCCGCTCCCGCCCGCAGCAACGTTAAAACCGCCCGCTCCCGCGAGATTTGCGTCAGGTCCCGCGGGACCCGCGGGATCCCAATCCCAATGCAGGACTCTATTTTGAATGATCCCTCACTGTGTTGTGTTCTGCCCCAACATCAAATCAAGGAAGTTTCCCCTGTGTGGTCATCCCTTTATTTCATTGCCATGAGCCAAGTGAGTCAAACAGCGGGACATTTGCTTCGGCGCCATGGCTCCCACTGCAGTATTAATGCAGAGTACAGGATCCAGGGACTTCTACAATGTCTTGAACTGTATATAATAATAACGCAAAACAGATGCAGAATGAAGGACATCTCCGGTGGCTATCATATTATTATTAAATTCTCGCATAATATACTGAGGCTAGAATGTGAATTAGCCTTTTAAATGGCTCCCATGTGTTATTGTATTTTGTGGGAGCACCACTCAAAACGTTTTATTATGTACACAATATATCAGGGTGAATATCCAATATTCACAAACTGCTGCCTCAGCCTGTATTCCGATATATTATAACACAGTGCTGTGCAGACACGTCTCAAAATTTATCTCGGCATTTATTCACACTGTGCTAATCGAGCAACAGGTTGCCAAAAGTACATTTATTGTCGATAAACTAAGAAAAGTTTGTCGATGTTGACCATGCTCTTATCAGCATTTCATTATCAGCAAATTAGAAGCAATTTCAGGCTTAAGTCAGATTTAGGCTCCCAAAATGCTTTTCCACCTCGGGCCTGGTGCAGGTTTGAGCAGAATCGTTTTGGGCTCGGTTTGGGACGGTCTTAAATTTTCAAGCCCAATTGACGCTCTAAGGCCTGGGTCCTCTAAGGCATATTTTAATGGGAGGATGTAAATTTCCTGGGACAGCGGTTCCGTGGGTGTTGTCAATGATTCATTACCAGGCCTGAGGAGAAGTTTCAACTCGGAGCAAAAACTGCAGAACGGAATATTTACCGCACCACTTAATCCGCACACAAGCGGAAAAACACACTTGTGCCCTATGTGTTGAGCGTATAGAGTCATTGAAGTGCACACAAACACATGCGAAGGCAAATGTTCACTGGTGAGCGTATAGACAAACACACAAGCACGTGTGAGATGGCATGCGCGCACACACACACACACACACACACATACAAATCAGTGACTTCAAAGGCCCACGCTGCAGCGCCCCAAGCCATGAACAAAGCATAGAAAAGCAGAGGGCAACTTTTAATTTTAAAGCAGTGCTAATGAGGTTTGGATAGAAAGAAACTGTGTCAAAGGCAGTGTGTGTGTGTGTGTGTGTGCCTGTATGATTTTGTGTGTATTCTCACATAGTGTCTGTGTACTTGTACTGGCAGGTATTTGTGTGGGAGTGGATGCAGTAACCGGCTGTATCAAACAAATGTTCACTAAGCTGGGGAGAGAAATTAATTTTTCCCTGCGTGGCTCCAGCATACGGAATGTTGTACTAGTAGTAACAACTAAGAAGGTGTGTGTGTGTGTATGTGTGTATGTGTGATTGTGTGTGTGAGAGAGAGAAATAAAGAGAGCCACCGACACACACAGAGAAAGACAGCAAGGATTACATGGCTATAACTTAATGAAAGATTCATTATAGGCTGGACTTTGATTTCACCACCTTCCTTTCATTTCACTTTCTTACACACTTGCCAACATCTGTCCTCCTGACATTCTCTCTCTCTCTCTCTCTCTCTCTGTCCTTTTACCCTGGCAGGAAGGCAGCTAGCTTTAAAGTTATTCTCATTACTCATTCTGCTTAGCAGGAAATCACATCAATGTCTGTGTGTGTCCAAGCGTTAATGTGTGGGTGTGCAATGCATTACAGGGTGTGTGCATGTGTGTGTGTGTGAGTGTGTGTGAGTGTTTGCAAAGGGAATGTCAAGGAATGAGTGAAGTCAAGCTGTACATTAGGCAGAGAGAAGCAATGAGAAGAAATGTGTGTGCGTGCATGCGTGTGTGTGTGTGTGTGTGTGCGTGTGTGAGTGTGTGTGTGTGTGTGTGCGTGTGTGTGTGTCTCCCGGGAGATCGTACCCGGTGGCAGACAGAATTGCATAGTGAAAGCGAGGCTTATAGGGAACCAATCTAAACGCCGATGGTGTCATTATTCTATAGCCATTACACTGTGCAATCAACATTTACTTCATAATTATAAGTCAAAGCAAAAAGTTGTCTATAGCGTCTTTAAGGGAGGAAAGAGATGAGAGAAAGAGAGATAGAAAAAGTGACAGTCAGTCACTCTTTGTTGGCTGAGAACATCATGATCAATGTTTTTTCTTTTTTTATTGCTTTGGCTTTTTTCCTATTAAATATTTTTGTGTTCAGGTAAACTTGCCAATTTCAACTCCAGTGTGTCATTGTACACTTGTTTTCTCCTGTGCTGTCACTCACACCCGCACACACACACACACACACACACACACACACACACACACACACACGCAGGCACGCACACACACACACACACACACACACACACACACACACACACACACACACACACACACACACACAGGCACAAGCACAAGCACACACTGTCCCTAAACTTGGATTATACAGTTCAGAGTCTGATATGATTTCATTTTCTTAGCCATAACTTAAGTAGGCAAGCTGAGGAGCAGCAGAGTCTAATTTATGCAGGACAGTTGGCAAAGTTGTCAACATGTTCTTGTTCAACCAAGCAAGATGACAAAGAAGATGTCATCTTTAGTCAACCAAGTTTACAAACACAGCAGACAAGCTGACTAAGAACACATTCTCACTTAACCAGGCAATGTGACTAAGGACTTATTATTGTCACTGCTAATGGATGAAAAGATTTTTTTCCCCCAAAAAAGTCAGCTCTATTTTCTGGTTGACACCAGTAATTGGAACTGTACATCAGGATTTTGAATCTCCACATTAGGTTTTTAAAGGGATTCATGAGTCCCAGTCTTCTCACTTGAACTCAGCACCTTTTTGTTTTTCACAATAAAAGCCCCTAGCAGCCTAACCATTGTTCAGCATGTGAAATACATCTTCTTTTCTTCAACTGTTTCATTGCTTCAACAGTCATGATGCTCTTGCCACCCACCTATTCCTGTTTAATTTACAATTTTATAGTCTGTTGTATGCATTTAATTCTACTATGTAAAGCTACACTCCCAAATCAAAGTTTCTGAAAGCTTCCGCGCTTACTTCTCAGCACTTAGCACTCATCCAAGTTAGTTTCGGTTTTGACACTTAGTTGTGTGACTGAGACTCTGGTACCATAACAAATAATTGCAATGCAAACTGGGTATGTATATTTGACAGTGGATATGGTGCACTATGACTTCTTGTGATCTTATTTATACCTTTTTTTTAGTACTTGAGAGATGTATTCGCTGAAAAATTTGACAAGCTGAAAGTAAAGGGCAGTTTATAGTACAATGATTTATGATCGCCCGATGGACATCGCTACAAAGTCACCAACATTGCATCATCACTCAACTTTGATTTTGGACGCTGTTGCTCATAAAAAGTATAAACACTAGAGCGATTATAGAACGCATCGCAGAGGTTCAGTCATTTGCTCTCATCTAGTTACTTTACTTTGTTACTATAGTTCTAAATAGCAACTAGTTACTTTACTAAGTTAGTCTTTATTAAAAGTAACTCAGTCGAGTGCTTTCAAGTTACCTGCTTAAAAACGTAACAACTTTTATGTCTTCTGGTGATGTTCTCACCAGTAGGCTATAGAAATCATCACCGAGTACACTGCTGTTATCTACTTATCTGTTATCTACTTAACAAGCAGCTTTCATTTATTCAAAGTCTGATCGTCTTTATGGTAAACTAGTATGATCACAGAGGCAGCCTTGATTAATCATGTCTGGTCTAAAAAATAAACAGTGGATAGCGCTCACAACACATTGGCAAGTGCTTTCAGTTCTCAGATGTACAGGTAATAATAATGTTCTTACCCTTTTCTTCCATCAGTTCAAAGTAATTCAAATATTCCCAGGTTGTGAAGTTTATTGTTGTGTCCGTTCTGAAAGCGAGTCGGAGCCTACAGACTCCACCGCGCGTCAACCAGCCGCTGCAGTCTGCTTTTAATAACGCCATGTAACAAAATGTATTTTCTTAATTGCACTAATTGAAAATTTAACCATTTGAAATGAAAATAATAATACAGTTTGTAAACCAGTCTGCAGAATAGCCTAATGTACCTAAATGTTATGTTACTGCTTTTGCAATGTTATTTTTCACTCTTTCTTTTTAAATAAGAAGTTTCATTCAAGTAAATCTATTGTCTTTATCCGGGTTACAAAAGTACGGTCTTCCAGAGCTGTTGATTACCGTTTAATTTGAGCTCAGAGAATTAATTGACGTTAGGATAAGAGAGTTCCATAATGTTGTCAGGACAACTGAGCCAGCGATGGGGTCAAAGTTCAATCCAATTTAAGTCTCAGCGATGGGCGCAACGACCATCGCAACGATGACAGATCGCCTGTCGCTGGAAGTATAAACAACATGTCATTATGTCATTGCGACCGACGATAGAATATGATCATCGCCGGTGGTGACGATCATAAATCGCTGTACTATAAACTGCCCTTAAGACAGAGAGATGGAAACAGAAAATGACAGAAACAAGATAGAAGCTGAGAGAAAGATGAATAATTTCTCTTCTTCTCCCCATTCATGTCTCTGTCGGCTAATAGATGAAATGGTGCAGGGAGAGCGTGGGAGGGAAGCAGATTGTTAATTAAACGTCGAGATGGCGGTGTTTCCCATCCTGAAACAGAATGAATTTAATCTTGAAACAGAATGGAGTTAATTACCGACTGTAAGGCTTTCATTTGGAGAAGCACTGGACGCACTTTACATCAAATTTATCATCACAACTTACAGCCTGCATCTTTTTTTTACCAGTCACAGAGGGGGCAGACAGATGCACACTCACACACACACAGACACAGACACATACACACACACACCTGCAGACACCCAAAAAGAAAAAAAACACACAGGTATGCGTGGACACATGCATTCAAGCACCCACACACACACACACACACACACACGTACACACACACACGCACACAAATAGACACACAGAATTAGGAATCAGTCACGTTCCATGAAGCTGCAATAATCAGGTTATTAGAGATAAACTGGGAGCTTGGTGTTTTGCTGCTCAGCGGATGTAGAGCCCATAATTCAATTAGCTCATTGTAGATTATTGTACTAGAATTGCTATATTACGTAATAAAGTGGCTATTACTGTGATCCGATACAGCTGAGACTATCTTTTCCTTTAGTCCTCTCAAATGAGTTTCCACTCTCTGGATGGTCTCACATCAGTATGCCCAACACTAGCGATGTGTCAAAACAATCAATTATTCAGTTTTTGCACAATTGACCAGATTATCAACTTCCCGATTTGTTTGTTGGGATCAACGCAAAGTGACAAATCCTGTTAAACGGGTCTGTCCATTACAAGTAAAGTTAGGGTTGGATTAAGTATTCCCGTGACTGGTTTTGACAGCATATGTGGAACGTTTTCCTGGAATTACACTCAAAAGCATCTGATATATTGAATTTTGATATATCGTCCCATCCCTACTGACAATCCGCCTAGGTCCAACCCAAGTTTTTCTCTCGGTGTTGGAGCCTTACACTTATAGGCTGTACCAATACCAGGCAACGCAGAGGCGTCGACCCCGAAACAGCTTTGTCATTTATTCGCCTCTCTATTACTCCCACACTTTTTTACTCCAACTTTGCGATGTGCGGCACATCTTCTGTCTGGAGTGTCACAGCGTGTGAGGGTGTTGATGTTATATCATCCCCGTCTCTCTTCAGAGCCCCACTTTTTCTTTAACAAATGCTGCCTTCAACTCAACATTCTGTGAGTGATTAAAAAAGAAGTTGATGTTTCTCCTGACCTAAAGTCATAGCTTCCTTTCAACAGGGCGGCAAAGGTGTGCAATAATAACCAGCTTTCACTTTTAATGGGCTGTTTTTTTTTTGGCAAGATCAAAGAACAGTCTTTCAGGAGCAGTTGTAAATTTGGCTGTGTGTGTGTGTGTGTGTGTGTGTACACAAACGCGTACACAGACGAACACATAATTTGATATTGTCTTTATCTGGGAAGTCTGTTCTCTATAGGGACAGTTATTGATGATGGGAGTCAGGCAATAAAACAAAAAATGATTTAATCAGTTTTATACACCAAGGACAATGGAGAGAGAGAGAGAGAGAGAGAGAGATAGAGAGAGAGAGAGAGACAACATCAGTGCTTGTGCATATGTATGTACAGTATGTGTGTGTATGCTTCGGCACTTGTGTGTGAGTGCACATTATATATTTTGCTTCATAATTCTCACATGCATATACAAAAGAGTGTCACTTTGGTGCTTATCCTTGAGAAAGTATTTGCAACTTATAAGTATTTGTCTTTATTATCATGCGTGTGTGTATGTGTGTGTGTGTGTGTGTGTGTGTGTGTGTGTGTGTGTGTGGGTACATGTGTGTGTGGGTGTGCATGTGCAGAAGGTTTTGTCACTAGTGATTATCCTTGAGAGGCTATTAATCTGAGGCTAATGAGTATTTGTTTTAACAGTCATGTGCATTGGTGTGCATGCGTGTGTGTGTGTCTGTGTGTGTATGAATGTGAGTGTGTGTGATTAAGGAGTGTTATATAGTGAAAGCGACAGACTGTACAGATGTTCAATAAATGGGCTGGAACAGGCAGGGAGGAAAGGGGACATCATTCAAACCCACACATTCACACATACACACGCACATAGACACAAATTAGATAAATGCCACAAATGTACACACACACAACTTGTATACACTGAGACATATGATCAGGCAGGCATATATTGTGCACTGGTTAAGGATATAACAGATGTAATGCTATAATAATGACATAATCACTCCCACACACACATAAACACACACACCTTTACACCTTGAGCTGGGCTAATGATATAATAAAGTGAAGCTAATTAACATTATGAAGCATGAATATGAAGGGTGGATTAGTGAGCTTTAATATGGGATTTTGCATTGTGTGTGTGTGTGTGTGTGTGTTTGAGGGTGTGCTTGTTTTTGTGGGTGTCTGTTTGTTCATAACTGAAAAGCCTTTCCAAAATTGTAATTGCATCTTTGTGTTTTGTCCCTGTGTTTCTAGTGTTGATGTGTGAACATTAGTAAATTAGTTCTGTGTGTGTGTGTGTGTGTGTGTGTGTGTGTTTTGTGTATGACAAGGTAACACGAATGTTCCTCATTATGAAGCAAGTGACATAACTAATGTGTGCTATCGTTGTGACTGCTACTCTGACTGTCATTCTCAACAATAGGAGAGGAAGAAAGTGTGGAGTGGGTACAGAGAGTGTTTCCTCACTCTGTCTACTGACGTGATTTAGAATCATAATGTTGCCTCATCCGTCTTTCTCTGTTGTTTTCCTCTCTTTGCTCCATCTCTATCAACACCTCTCTGCCTCCACCATCATTTCCTTTCTGCATTTTCTCAAACCCCTCCCTCCCTCCCTTCTTCTATCTCTCTGTCTTCCATTTCCTTCCCGTTTCTCTCTTCCATCTGCCTTGTTCTTCTTGGCTTCTCCTTCCTCCACCCCTTTCTCTCTTGTCTTCCCTTCCTCTCCTTCACACCTCCACTCTTTTTGCCATGATTCTCTCCCTCCTTCCTTCCCTTCCAACCTTTAATTGCTCTCCCTTATTCCCACTCTTCATCTATACCTCCCCCTCTCTCTAACTATCTCCATCCCTCTCTTCCTCTGCTCCCTCTCCTTCCATTCCTCTTCCCCTAATTCTATCTTTCTCACAATTGAATATGCTTTATTAGTATGAATGTTTAAAATGGCAATCTGTGAGATCCTCATCTTTTTGATATTGGTGATATCTTTGGTGCTAAGCGTTCCATTGTCAGTGTGGGTGGGTCTCTGACGTCTTCTTTCTTGGATTTTCTGTTGATGCAGTTTGAGTTTCTCTTTTCTTTGTCTGTCCAGTCATGGAGACTATCACTGCTCATGCTAACTACCCAGTTCTTCTTCTATTTATTACAAACAAACTGCTGTTTCTGCTGCATCACTTCCTGTACGCCTGAGGAGTTTTCCCAGGAAAGACTTACCTGACACAGAGTGTTTAGAACAGCAAATGTGAAAGGTTTTATGAACTGGGTATAGGCTGAATCACTATTCTGCTATATCAGCTGGTGATACAGAGTAGCAAAACAGACATTTATTCATATAAAAATGTCACCGAATGTTACTTGTAACTAACAGTAACTGTAACTAACAGTATTGCCAAGTGTTTGACTGCAATGGGAATTCATACAAAAGATGTGAAGTAAATAAATAAATAAAAAACAGATAGTAATAAATCCTCTCCATCTCTCTCCCAGGTGGTGTGTGTATTGCCCAGTCCTTGAAGATCCCCAGGGAGCCCAGGCCAGGGGAGTTTGACAAGATCATCAGGCGCCTGCTGGAGACCTCCAATGCCAGGGCCGTCATCATGTTCGCTAATGAGGACGACATACGGTACGTGCTGTGCACTTAAACAAGTGCCCCTCTGCCATTATCCGTGTTCCCTCTGCGGCCGTCAGTTTCACTTTTAGTTAGTTAACATTTTCTGTGACGTTTTTGCCTTTTTGTGGAGCGCACAGTGGAGAGTGGCATGACACACGACATGATGAATATCTATCATCTACCTGCCCGCTTTCAATTAAATGATGATGACCAAGACACCATGGCTGCAAGTCAGTGCAATATTGTCACGGCTGTTAGACTATTGATATTATGACAGGAGTAAAAATTGACAGCCGTGGGTTATAATGAAATAGCATCACTGCTGAATTGCCTCTTGGCTAAACACAAGGCGTGGTTGGAGCAATTTCATTATGTAGTTTGTGGCTGACATTTAATCAAGTGTTTCCTCATTTTTTACATGTTAGTCATTTAGCTGGTGCTGTTATCCAGAGCAGTTTACAGTGAGCGAGCAGGTAGGCGTTCAGTGTCTTGCTCAAGAACACTTTGAAAGGACACACAGCTGTCTATGGGATCAAACCTGAGACCTTCCTGAGACCCGGGATGGTCTGTCCAGCTGCTAGGCTACACTGCCGCCCCTTTTTGGTCAAATTCTTGTCCTGTGTATATGTAATTTGACACTCTACTGCTTTCTCTCCCTGTCAATCAGACGAGTTCTGGACGCAGCCAAAAAGAACAACCAGACGGGTCACTTCCTGTGGGTGGGGTCAGACAGCTGGGGGTCCAAGATCTCTCCTGTGATTGGCCAGGAGAGAGTGGCCGAGGGAGCCATCACCATCCTGCCAAAACGAGCGTCTGTGGATGGTAAGAGCGTGTGTATGTGTGTGTTAAATATAGTGAAGAAAACAGACACACACACATACAATGATGTCATGAGAACCGTGAGTCAGTGAGCGACTGTGTGTGTGGATTTACATTATGTGAATGTAAATTACATGCAATTTATCACCTGCACTGAAACTAATTCCACTCATCTGGCCGTGTGGTGAATGAAAAGAAGCTGAACTTTGCGTGTGTGTGTGTGTGTGTGTGTGTGTGTGTGTATTTGAAGTCTAGTTTAAGAGACAGAGAGAAAGAACAGACAGAAAGTGAAATACACCCATGTTCCCTCACTCTTGATCCCAGCGGGCAACAAGTTTTCGCCATTAGGCCGGGGAGGATTTCCTCATTCGCTCCCTGTCAGAGTTCCCTATTAGATAATTGACTCCTGGAGGGAAACAGAGTCTACAAGATATAAACTGAAAGAGAGGCCATGTAGAAGTTTAAATGAATCAAAGTCTGCTTCAGCTGGTCGACATGAGGGTGCACGCCAGGGGTCTTCAGATTAGATAGAGGGGTCGCGAGTCAGACAGAGTGAGAGCAGGATTAATGAACACACACGCACACGCACGGACGCACACGCACACTCATGGACGAATTACACCTCTCCCTGCAACACACACCCGCTGAATGATGTGGACAGGAGCCATGAAAAAGAAACTTTACAATGTTCCACATAGTACTTCTACTACCTTTATCTTTGCTATTGCTGTGGTTGAATGAATGAATGAGTGTTTAGCATGGTTGGATTTGGGGGAATTTTCTCTTCATGGGAGGGGGTTTGAGTTTAAAGTGATGTGAACTTTGGTAGTACATTGGGTTGTGTAGCTTCCTGGACATGATATAACCCCAAAATCGGCGATTCTCTTTTATCTGTTGCTCTGTTGATTGGAGAATTGCATTTTTTTCTCTCTCGATTCACTGCCATTGTGTGGCGAAACAGGTCTCAAAATCACACTTCTAGCACATAAAGGACTGCGAACAAAGCAGATTCTGACAATATATAAAAAAAGCTAGTCATGCTGCTGGATTGTGAGGTGAAAGTGTAACACCAATATCCGGTCGGAGAAAAATACATTTACCAATAATTATAAATAGGTGAAAAAAAAGTGATGTTTTATATATTTTGGCAGAATCTGCTTTGTCAGAGTCCTGTCTCCCACCTTTTATGGGGTTATATCTTGGCCAGGAAGCTACACAACCCAACCACCAAAATTCAACATCCCTTTAAACCCTGAAGAGAACATTCCCCCAAATCCAACCATGCTAAACACTCATTCATCTCTATACCACTCGCAGCAATAGTAAAGGGAGTAGAAGTACTATGTGGAGCATTGATTTTGGGGTTATATCATGGCCAGGAAGCTACGCAACCCAAGGTACTACCAAAGTTCAACATCACATTAACTTAAAAAATCATGTCATTTCACGAACGATTTTATTTAAAGGACCTTACAGTGCCGTAAGTGCCTACATTTTTATCATAGGTGACCACAGCGGGAATAAAACCTCTAACCCTGGCAGTGTCAGTGCCATGCTCTTCCTATTGAGCTACATAGGGAACGAAACCCCCAAGCCCTGGCTGTGTTAGTACCTATTGAGCTACACAGGCGCACACAGGACCAATTTCCCTGACAGCAGACGAGATTAATCAAGGCAGCCCTTGTCAGCTTTTACAGTGAGTCAGGCAAGGCACAGGCTGCACAAGTCAGTCTGATAGTCCCCGATGATTCTCCCACGTCTTAACCGCCCTCCCCAGTTTGTTTCAGATGTGCCGTGTTGCCCTGCACTACACTCCCAGTGGTGTTGAAAATGACACATCCTTTTTATTAGTGAAGTGTAAATTCTTCTTCACAGTCTTCCCCTGGCGTACCTGAGGCCCACAGGAACAATAAATAGCTCACTCTGCTCTCAGACTAGTAGCAAACACACCGCCGACGGTGTTGCAGCAGTAGGTGGGGCATACGGTGGTGTTACCGCATGATTGTCTGCTGACGGGCGAGGTCGTCCAAAAGTGCAGCTGCGGTCAGCTTTTCCTCGCCGGCAAACAAAGAAATAGCTGGTTTCTCAATTATTTGCGGTACGAACGCTGGGCTGGTGGAAAGTACAGGGAGGGTTTTTGCCTCCTCCTTCAACTCTCTTTTCTCTTTTCTTTCACCTATCTCTCCGTCTCACCCTGCCAGCCTCTGACGGGTATTTCCGTTCCTATGAGTGGAGAAATGTGTTCTTCCCTTTCTCTCCCCTCTTCTCCACTTAAACAGGACAAGTAGCCCAGTGTATTGTGAAAGCCGGGTTGGAAATGTTTGGTCTCCTTGCTCTCTGCCACAGAATTTGACAGGAACTACACTATTTGTTGCCGCCACAGAAATCGCTTTTCAGTCATACTTTAGTATCATAGGTTATTAATAATATATGTCATGTGGTTGCTTTAGTCAGTGAGTAAATGCGTTACACTGCCATGAACACGTACGTTTTTAGTACAGGTGGCCTCAGTGGAAATCAAGCTACTAACCCTGGCAGTGCTAGATGCAGAACCATTACACCTCATCTGGGAGGCGTGATGATATCAATTCTATTTTAACATCGCTGCAGTGGATACCAGTGACATCTTGTATTGATTTTAAAATCATACTGATTAGTTTCTTAAGGATAATCTGGGTCTGGCCCCAGGCTATACAAAAGACCTTTTAATCCCTGATATGCCTAAACACAGCCTGAGGTCCTTCATCAGGATGCTATTGGTCATTCCAAAGTGTAGACAGAAAATGAAAGGCAGCAAAAGTCCCCCATAGACTTTCTAGTGACATGCCTAAGGAGATCAGGATAGATAAATCTGACACTTTTGGAGTAACCAGAAGGATGCTGGTTCAATCCTCGTTATGGACAGGTAGACGTATTGCAACTAGCTGGAAATTCCAGTTACCTTGGGTAAATTGACCAACAGGGTAACCTTAATCAGTTTCAAAAACCTCTTAAAATCACAAAGCTGATTTTGATGTCCCTTATTTTATTTTTAATTGAGCCTCCTCTCTCCTCTCCACAGCATTTGACCGTTACTTCCGTAGCCGTTCGCTGTCCAACAACAGGAGGAACGTTTGGTTTGCTGAGTTCTGGGAGGAGAATTTCAACTGTAAGCTGGGGATGCATGGAAAACGACCAGGCAGCCCCAAGAAATGTACAGGTAAGACACTACAACTTGACTCTTTACTCTATATGAAGAGTTTCTATCCAAAATGAGATATCCACCATTTGAAAATAAAGAACACCTTCTATTACAAAATGACTGATAGCACAAACATGTTATGGTACTCTTCGACAGAGTGTATTCTCTATATTTTAGATAGAATTAAAGAATTAAATGATTAAGATAGACAATTTAAGGTATTTATCTTTTTTCCCAAATGGATATATAATGTTTTGGAAATGAACTCTTCATATCTGTACCTGTACAGATAAAGCAACATGGAAGAACAGACTTTTCAGTTCACTTAGGAGAAAGTTGTAGAATAGAATAATACCTGAATAACTCCTTGGTAAAACAGCTAGGTAAATATATAAAAACAAACTTGGAAGCCCTTTGGGTATGGCCAACAACTTGGTAGACTTGGTAATTAGGTGGATTCTTATTGGAGAATCGCTGCTTTGAACGAATCAGTCCCGGCTCTATTTTTATCATTCAGCTGTGTCATACCTTCTTGTTGAGCAGACTTGACCTTAACTGCCACCGTTTGAATTCAAACGACTAATAACCCAATTTGTCAGGATTTGTCGACTTTTAAGCAGAATGGGACAGACACAAAGAGAGATTAAAATGCAAATAGACTGACTTCTTACAGTTGTACAGGAGGTACTTACTGTACAAGATGTCTAGCTTGCTGAGTTACTATACTTAGACTGTCCCACATAATTTTGCAACATTGGAGAGGAAGTGGTTTTACTCCACAGATGTTCCATGGGGGAATTGTGCCTTTTGCTTTCCAATAAATCTGGCAGGTGGACAGCTCTAATTGGTTTCCCCCTGTCCCTGCGCCACAGCCACAACTGGGTCCTCACATCCTCACTCTCACCCGTCTGGTTTCTTATATGGACGCAAAACAAGAACTTAATGCACACAACACAATACCCAGCAACTTTCAGACTCAGGCGGAAGAAATCCAAACACTCTCAGGAGTTTCTGGTTTCTTTTAAGTCTCCCTGGCACCCAGCAACAGTTTCACTAGACTTCTTACAGTTCACCCTAAACACAGTCTGTCTTCCTGAGCTATTCCAATTAGGCCAGCCCACAAAAATCTGAAATGTTTGGGCAAAAGTCTCACATCAGAGTAGATTCTCTAAGGCTTCATCGGAGCATCCTGGTCCTGAACATTTGTCAGGGAGCAACTCAGGGTTTAATTAGTATACATACTTTAGAGAGCACTGCTGGCTTAAATAAGTACCCTAAAAACACAGATCATAATGGTTGCTAGGCTCCAAGGAGCAATATTGTTCAACACGAGAATTTGTCTGTGTGCTCACAGCTATGAGGGAAATTAAGTAATACTTTGCTGCAGTCTGTGCTTGTAAATATGACTGTTTAAACTCCTGTGTGTGTGTTTGTATTGTAATAGGCACTACTGGCTGTCATTTTTCTTTCTGTGTGTGTGTGTGTGTGTGTGTGTGTGCGTGTGTACATTCAATGTGTGTACGGTCCACTTTTTGCTGTCATATCAAAACTCTTCCAGCTTGTTATCTTACACAAGTCCAAGCACTGCTGCTGATGTGTAACTTGTGTGTTCTCTAGTGTGTGTGCATGTGTGTGTACAAGTTGTACCTTTACACAGGGGCTGTGTATGCACTTTTACGGTACCTGCACCTGTCACTGGCTGCTGATGCCATTTGACATTGCCTGTATAAATGTGTGTGTGTGTTTATCCATAATAACATTAAACATTTCCAATCTAGGTGCCGTATGAGCACATGCCGCTGTGTGTGAGTATGTTTATGTGTGTCTGTTAGTTTGTGTATTCCCCAGCTGATGATGCCATTAGTTCAGATAATTAGGTTTGTAAGGGCTGTGACTCCCATTGACCGTCTATTACCGGCAATGGAATCTGTGTATGTGGGCGTGTGTGTCGAGGGCCCCGCAGTTGTACGACAGACTCCATTAATTCCAAGCACTGGGGTTCGTGACCTCTGCATCATCAACACAGAAGCCAATCAGCAGCCTGCCGCTCAAGGTCGCCGTGGTGACACAGCTGATAGGAGGATGTTGAAATTATTGTGATCATACTCTATATGATTGGTGTGAGAGAGTGGCAGAACCCGAGAAAGACGGAGAGGCAGGCAGAAAGAGAGATGTCAACGAGTGCAAATGAGAAAACGAACATTAAGGGAGATTGAAAAGCAAAAGAATGACAGCGGCTGAACAAATGAGAAAGAAAGAAAGAAATAGAACTATGAATGGGGGGGAAAACAAGGACAAACATAGGAAGAATGAGAGTGGAAAAGCCAACGAGACAGAGAGAGAGAGAGAGAGAGAGAGAGAGAGAGAGAGAGAACTAGGAATGAGATTGAGAGAATGAGAAGGAAAGAGAGTGAAACAGCTCTTTCTTTAAATCCTAATTGGGTCCATCGAGCTGTGTGAAGGTCAGAAATAGCATGATTCGCTTC